>NC_080044.1:15194938-15214232 GCF_012489685.1 Lotus japonicus
TTTTCCTTTGTATTGGAATGATGATGAAGTTTAATCAACTTATGTTCATGTTGTTCTCTTATGTACGTGTTGCTTCCGGGTTGATATTTTTTATTTTTTGCCGGTTCAGTGCTCACATTGGGTTTTTGGTTTGGGTTCGGGTAACCCGAAACTCAGGATTTGGATATGGGTTTAACTCTTGCACCCATATTAAATTTGAGTTTTGGGTTTGGTTTGAGTTTGAGTGTTAAATTTGAGTTTGAATGTGAGAATGAGTAAACTCTCACCCATGGACAATCTTGTGCCCGTCAAGTTCTAAAGCGTATAAATAACATAGTTTGAGCCTTCATATAGTTGGGACAAACTTTGGTTCCGACCCATCATGCACTGAAATTTGACACGAGATTAACCTTTTACTGGCTTATGCAACTACATGTCTTCCTGAACTTACTCTTTTGCATGAGATCCTTGTCATTTATGAATACGTTAATCATTTCATAAGTCAATCACTAGTGTTTTTACCCGTGCGCTGCACGGCGAAAGATTTTTCTAATTTTTTATGCCAATTATTTTTACATGAAATTGACATGATTAACTACCACAAAACAATAGATAACAATTGAAATTAGGTTTGATTCGTTTACACAACAATGAAAAACTGAATGAATCTAACAAAGGTTGATGATTACAGAAATATATATATCGGCAACAAAAAGATGTCATATGAATGTTATGCATTCCACTTGTTGCTTGCTGCCCCATTATCATTGAAAGCCTGTTGAATCTGAAACAATTTAGAAAATGTTTTAAATAAGTAGATCAAAAAATACAGCACGTTAAATACAATGTGCATTATACAAAGAAGTACGAATTCAAAGATAGATAATCTAACCATTCATATGTTCTGGAATACTTCTTCATACACAACATTCCGAGTGCAATTAGATACTACTCCTTTGTCATCGACTATAAGTATCTTCAACCCTTTTCTAGATTTTACTCTTGATAGAGCTACATATAGCTGGCCATGCGTGAACACCGGCCTAGGAAGGTATAATCCAACATGCGATAACGACTGGCCTTGGCTCTTATTTATAGTCATAGCAAAACAAACAGTAATAGGGAACTGTCTCCTTGAGAATTTGAAAGGGAGGCCAGTATCAGAAGGAGTTAAGCTAAGCCTAGGAATATAAACAGGTTTACCTGTTTTAGAACCGGAAAGAGCTGTTGCAACAATGATATAAGGTGTCAAAGCGCTCACTATCAATCTTGTTCCATTACACAATCCAGCAGACTGATCAATGTTCCGAATTAGCATGATAGGGACACCAACTTTGAGAACAATTCTGTGGTTGGGAATACCAGAGCACTTAACATCATTTAGAAATTCTGAAGTGAACCATTCTGCATCTATTTCAGAGTCTTCATCTGACCTGCATGGCGTGTCATAACTCAAATATTATGTTTCCTCCCCAGGGATCATTGACATCATGAAGTTATTAACCTCTTCAACACTTTCAAGAGTGGGAGCAAGGAGTGCTCTTTGTTCAAAATATGCATGGTTCTCCAAATTTGCAACAACATTGGGATATGCAAAATTAACTAACTCAAGTAAGGGATTATCGGACTCCCTCACCAACAAATCAGATGGAATTTCTATAATAGAATCATCCTCATCAATTGGCTTAACCGTGCCATCGCCCACTTGTAGAAGCCAATCCGCAAATTCTTTGATCTCCAAGGATGAAGAAGAGGACCCTGCTTGTTGTAATCTCATGTTGGTAGTTAACTTCATTACTTTACAATGCTTCCATAGGTATGATGAATTCACAGAAGAAGAAATGATTTCTGATCTACTTCCTTTCAAAATTACTGGCAGAATCTGTCGAAAGTCCCCACCCAAAACAACTACCTTTCCTCCAAAGGGTTTATCATGGCCAAAAGTTGCTTGGGTCTTCATGATGTCATTCAAAGTTTTGTCTAGAGCTTCAAAACAGTGCTTGTTAAGCATTGGAGCTTCATCCCAAATGATAAGACTTGCTTTCTGAAGCATTTCAGCTTTATGAGAACCTTGACGGACATTACATGTTGATGATTCATGGATAGTGATCGGAATGGAAAATCTAGAGTGAGCAGTTCTACCTCCAGGTAATAGTAATGAAGCAATGCCACTTGACGCAACATTTAGAACAATCTTTCCTTCAGAACGCAACGCAGCTGAGAGGGTATTCCACACAAAAGTCTTACCAGATCCGCCAAATCCATATAGGAAAAAAAATCCTCCGTTATTGGACGAAACAGCATCCAATATCTGTAAATTGACATAATTTGTCAAAAAGAAAATATGAAACACATAATAATCGAATTTATTCATTTTTTCTCCTATTATGCTTTAATCGTAATTTATTACCTGGGTATACGCTCCTTTCTGTTCAGAAGTTAGGGAACAGACCAATTGTTGATGCTGTACGTTCATTTCATCCTTGTTGTAATTAAGCTCATCTGCAACAAATTGATTTTCAAAACGAAAGGTCTCACAAAATGATGGATAAGGTAAGCTAGGCCATTCTTTAAGTGACCTTCCATTAGTTCTCAACACCTTCTCTATCTCAATCAAACATAAGTTCATCAAATCCTCATCATTTATTTGAAGATCTGCAACAAATATTAAATGGATTTAAAACAATATAGAAAAACATTCTCTAAATCACGTAATGTATACAATCAAATCCAATTGTAAAGAGGTTGTTTCTTTGATATAGCAAAGGAAATGATTCCTTCTAAGATGCCCATTTAAAATAACACACAAAAATAAAAAAACGTCATTCAATATATTTAATAAGAACATAGTGCAAAAATACCTGGCATTTTAAGCAACCTTCTTCTGTGGTACAAAATGCCGTCAGCTAAAAATCTCCATGTCTTATCCCACACTTCTCTTGGCTTTCCTATAGCGTTTGTAGAGAGCAACGTTACAAACAAATGCCTCAAATAAGACCCTGAACCAATCTCACTCATGTGAATAATCCCATCAACATACTCCCTCTCATCTTCCATTAATCCCATAGCATCGCACGCATCTTGGAATGTTGGATAAACAACCCCTTTGACAGTTCTTAAACTTGCAAAACTGTCACAACCCCTCTGTTTTGTTAATAGAATCCTCATGTAATATACCTCGCCCATGCCTAGAGCGATATATTGAAGACGACCAAGGGAGAAACCTCTCTTTCTTGGCTCCCATACTTGCTTATCTTTCTTATAAACAAACATAGACGGATATTCAGCATACGTTAAACTTCTTCCCTCCGGGTATAGCTTATTCGCATTCATCCATGCTAAGAATTGAGTATCTTTAGTTGAACATTTTTCAACAACGCCTTCCAAGTCTTCATCATCGTTGAAAGTTACACACTGCTGACCGGGAAGATGAAATGATAAGCGCTTCACGGGCGGCCATCTCTCGTGGATATCAAATTTAAATGTCCTCCATGCTGCCTCACATGGAGTTAGATACCTAGCATTTCATTTCAGTTTAACAACTGAGTAAAAAAAAATTAAAAAAAAAAAGAAGAAAAACAATGTGATTACTTACCTGCAATCGTAGTACTGTTTAATTTCATCCTGGTTCGATTCTCCATTTCCAGCATTTGAAATTTGAACATTCACCCTATCACTGCCTTTGTTGATATTTTAAATAGATACTTTTATTGCATTTGATTTATTGCAATACTCCACGTTGATATGTCCATGATAATTCATCAAAAGTCGAGGATTGTAGGGAACAACAAAACCATTATCCAAAGGAACTCCTTTCTTGGCCATGTAATTCTGTCTTCCTTCTCTTAAAATTGGGAAACCATCATCATCAATGGTAGTGCAGTTCTGATATTTTTTGGGAAGTGTTTAGAACACTTTCCATCAACCATGCATGCACATTAGGATCAATAACCCCACACGGACCGTGGATCATGAAAGAGGAAACGGCCTTGTAAAGCTTTGGATAAATCTGCGGGTCAGGAAGCTCAGCTGAAATGAATTTATCAATGTCCTCTCCGGTTATCAATTTGTACTGGGGTTTCAACCATAGAAGAATATGCGCGTGTGGCAATCCACGTTTTTGAAACTCTACTGTATACATACCTTCAGAAAAAGTTAAACGAAATTAAATGGAAATCTAAAATTGCAGTATTAATGATATTGCAACATAAACATATATTTCCGGAAAAAAAAAATAATAAATGACATACCTGCATCAACAGGACCAAATATAGTGCCTTTCCTTAAATCAGACATCAGATTATCGAGCTTCATCTTGAAAACCCTAACACCAAATATCAGGTCTATCTTCAGCTCTCAAATTCCTAGCACGGACATACCTTTGAATTTCCCCCCATTGTGAATTACATGTTGCTGTAATAAAAAGATCAGGGTACCCAAACTTTTTGCAAATTGACATGGCATCCTGACAATTATTAAACATGTAACGACGACCTCCTGTAAAGGAAGGAGGCAATATAATCGCTTTCCTACAGATGACGGTCTGTCTCTCCCTTCTCAATTGCCTCTGCAACCCATTTAAATAATCTGCTCTTATGGTTTTCTGATTAAATCGAATATATGAAAGACGATTTGCTTCAATCATGGTATATGCGTCAACGACGAACTGTTGGAAACAACCTCTTAGCAAAAATAATGTTCCCATACTCACTGTTTCTGTCTTGAAGGCGGAATGAAATGAATTGCCTCATAGAGACTTTCCATCTTTTGTAGCTTCCCATGTTTCTAAAAATCTCACTAATGGGAATATCTTCACGGAAGCCATCTTCACCGTACGGAAATATAAGCGGATAGTGCAAAGGAATTAAAGCAGTATGTGTTTCATGAATGTTTGAAAGACATCCATCATTCATTTTCACTACAACATCTCTGCCAACGTCTGACTCCCCAATGTCCCCAACAATCAAGGCTGCAACCTCATCCGTTGACGGCATATTATAAGTTCTAGGATCTTTCCCCCGGGCTCTGAACAGACGGATAGATAACTGGGTTGATTCATCAGAGTTCAATCGTTCTCGGACCTGCCTAAATATTTTGGCTAGGACATTGTGTCTGTCAATCATCTGCTTAAGATCTTCCACTAAAGAAAGGTCAAGACCCTGTCCTCTCCCATTATAGCTACAAAAGAAATAGAATTTAAGAACATAAGGCTGTTAACAATTATATAATAAAAAATCAAAATGATCAAAAGAATTAATTTCAGGATTTCATACCTTAGATTCCTCACTCTATTAGAATTCTCATTCTGTGTATCATAAATATACAACTGAGCAAACTTAGGAGGTTGTCCCTGACGTGGAATTAAAGAACCCATACGGTGATAGTTCTGTCCACTCAATACAAATTGAGGGGGGCCTCCACCGTCATTAAGAGCAGTTAAAACCTTCCCACCCATAGACGTAAAGGAAAACATGCTATTATACGCTCTTATATTCTCCTTGAAATTTTGCGCCCTTGGTTCTCTATCTGTTATCAAGTCAAGAAGTAGAGGAGGAGGCTTAGGGATTAAGGGTAAATCAACCTTCCCCTTCATACAACACAATGAAAAAGCTGCAGCCCCATCTGAATCTATCTTCCCCGATTTCTCAGAAGCCCACATGAAAGCTCCGCAGTAAAAGCAAGCGCTGGTTGGATCTCCAAAATCAAGAACGTCTTTAAAAAAAATAGATGTCATCAATAGAGCCTCATGATTCAATAAAAAATAACATATATAAAATTTTGGTTAATGAAAAAATATTAGGATGATACCTGTATTTTCAGCTATCTGAAGCAAAGCAACAATGTTTGCTGGAATTTCAGGAATCACTTCATGCGTATGTTCCACATAATCCTCATCTGAATCCCCATGAGGTATCATATGAATTAAGAAAGTAGGTTAGATGTAAATAACAAAAATAATATCAAAAGAACTAATATTAAACAACTTTCTCTTAAAATAATTTTGATGTATGAAATATAACCTGATTCAGCATCTTCAGAATCACTGCTTAATGCTCCAGGTTCACATAAAGCCACATTAGATGGCCCTGCTTCATCTGCAGTTCCATTAGAGGGAGAAAACCTTCCTCTCTTGGTATCCAAAGCTTTCTTTCTTAAATAACGCGACCACTTTGATTCCGAACGGATAGGGGTAGGCAACTCTTTAATTATTTTAACTTTTTTCATTCTAGATGGAGCCCTCGTTTGTTTTTCTCGTTCAGGTTTGTTTGGCTTCAATATTGATGGAGAAGGATGTTTTGATGACGTAGCAATGACAGTAGATAGGGGAGGATTGGAAGAATTACTATCAAAACTTTTTGGAAAAATCTCATTCATTTGTGTTTTGGAATGTTCCAATGAAAAATGACTAACTGAAGCCAAAGTGGCTTGATCAATGGACTTTCTTTTGCTGTTCGCATTTGAAAACTGCCTATCCATTATTTCCTTATAAGTTAAGGAAGGTGAATTATCAAATGAAATGAGATTTACAGGGTTGTTCTCATTACATAATACAGAACCTCCAACACCTACAGAAAAAAAAAAGAAATCAATAAACAAAAAACCATGGTTAAATTAACTTAAGAGATGTCACGTACAAACTCAAAAACAATTTACAAAAGAAACAACAAAAATTCACCTGAACTTGGAAAAGGTTGTTGACATTGGGACGAACCTCCAGCTTGATTTGTTTTCCTTTTTTTTTGAGAACATGGTTCATGAAGAGCTTTCTCATATTGATTAGGTACTGAAAAATGAGATAATTTAGATTCACAGCACTTGAAATAAGGAGCAAGGGAAAAAACAACCAAAAAAACCAGGGACATACTAACCTAGAGTTCTGGATTTATTCCTTGAATTACCAACTCGAGCATTATGCGAAGAAGATGGAGACACATTTGTTATATTGGACAAAGGTCTTCTTGTTGAGATAGAAGAAGACACAGATGGAATGATGGATCCCCCGGTTGCTGCAAAAAATTAAAATTATACAAATACAGATAGTTAGAACATCTCACATTAGAAATTTGCCTTCGTTGGAAAAAAAAACAGAGGGAAACAATAGGTTCTCACCTATATTTTTGTCAGGAGATAAATCCTTTCTGCTGCTCCTTATCAATCTCCTTCGAGCTCTAGATTCTTTTGAGCTTGACCCCGGAGTTAACCGGGGAGAATCCATGTATCAAATTCTTAAAAGACAAAGGAACACTTGAAAGAAAAAAAGGATTATAACATCAGAGGGAGTTTAGAGAGCCTTTATAGAAGAAGTATTTAGGCATACAGCAAACTCATCATGAAAAGTGAAAAGAGTTGAAAACGTTGCAAGTTTCAAGAGGTGGAAAAACCACACGTTAATGGAGTGTTTGGTATTTCAATATGGAATTAATTCCTTTTTTTTTTTGGAAAAACAAATTCTTTATTCTGAATCAATAAATTAGATTTCTTAAACTGAAAGTATCTAACAAAAAAAGAAACTAAATAATTAAATAATTTATTTAAATATATTATAATATTTAAAATCTTGATTATGAAGTTGTTACTATAATTTAAAATGAGTTCTAAAAAAAAAACAAATAAATCGTTATAATTATGGGAGGTTATGAGATAAAACCAATTTGATGAAAATAATGGAGAATTCAAACGTTAAAGGTGGCTTTTTTTTGTTTTTTGGTTATCAAAGCATGTTATGTGGTGTTTGGAATTTCAATAGAGTATTAGTATGTTTTTTGGAAATACAAATATTTTGTGTTAAATAATAATAAGGTATATTTATTATTCATACTTTATACATTATTTAGGAATATGCAACAAACCCAAAACCAATAAATGCATAATTGATTTAAATATAAAATATATTTTAAAAGATATATGTGAGGTTGTTTAACTATTTTAAAATGCTGTCAAATAAATAACAAATCTTTCTTAATCGTCCAAAATATAACAAACTTTTAAAAACTAAATATTCTCCAATTTCCCTCAATCGATATATTAAAATATCTAAACGTAATATTGCCCAAATCGCTTATAATACAAATATACAAAATATAATAAAACATATAGAAAAATTAATTGAAATACAATAACATCTTTTAATTATTTTAATGACTTCCAATTTCTTCTTTAAATTGGGTAGTGCCTAATAGTTCCTCATTCCCAAGACTATTGATAGCAAAAAAAATCATGAATAAGAAGATAGAAAGAAGTGGGTTATAATAAGGGACAACAGTTTTAAAAAAGAATTATTGGAACTAAAAAAAATTAATAAAAGTAATTTTATTTTTCTTCATAGGGTATTATAACCTAGAATCTATTTATATTTCTAGAAAATATAAATATATTAACTTCCAAACAAATAAATCTTATAAAATTAACAAAATCTGTTATGAATGGGAGATAATTCACGTTAAGGAAGGAGGGGGGAATAAGTTATTAACTAATCATATATTGGTGATAGATGAATCATTTTAAATTGGGGGCAAATACTATACTCATTGTCAAACCCTTTATACAAAATATAATAAAACATATAGAAAAAATAGGTGAATTGTTATTAAATCTTCCTTCGATAAGGACGAAAAAATGTAAAGGAACAAAAATAAAAGTTTTTTAATTAAATACATGGTTTTCCCACAAAAAATACAACACGCTAAATTTCAATATTATTGAGATATATGTAACAAAGGGCGTCCTAACACCATTTGATCTTAATGAAAATTATGGAAATAGTCAATTTTTTTCTTTTCATAATGTCCACTGAAAATGATCTTTTAATAATGTTGTGATTGATTATAAAAAAGGGTATCATTGTTGGAATTTTAAAGAATATAAATGGGGCCTAAGCTTGATTTGGGGGGGTGGAAGAATGAGTTAAATGGGGTGTTTTAGGGGGGAGATAGAATAATTGGCTGCCCACACTAACATATAGAAGGATATAAGGATTTGGGTTCTCTTCTTGTATGGGATACGCCATAAATTATTTTATTCAGTTTAAATTAAACATATGGAATTAACCAATAACATTTTTAATTGTTAACAAAATTAAAAAATTTAACTTAATTTATCCTACTTATTATATACCCACTCCTAAAAAGAAAAAATACTTTACACAATTATTCCTGAGGATGGCAAGCACAAAAAAAATCGATTCATACTAAAAAAGATAACAAACATAATAGATGGAAATCTCAAAGTAGAACATAACTCAATATCATTAGACGAAATTACAAAAATAGGGGGGCATGCCTAAGAGCAAAACATAATGAGAATTTTTTTTTTCTCTGGCACATGAAGAAACACCCCATACAATTTTAACCCATTCATTGAAACACACTAACAATTACAATACTATCTAAATGTCAATTTGGTCTCCATAGTTCACGTATGCAATTCCTTCTTCCGGGCTTGTAAATTGAAATAGTAAATAGTCATCCGGGGAGAACTGGTTAGCTTCACAGAAGAACCTCCATCCACTTCCAATTTTGGCATAACGATGACAGGAACTGATTAGAATACGACACTCAAACGGGATTCTTTTAGGACCTACGAACATCCAACTGTGTAGGCCAGCTTCTATGAGATACGCAGCAGCATCCTTTGGGACATACTGAATATAAATCAAAGAAAAATATAATGGAAAAATGCATGTCAAAGAATAAAAGACATGAACAAAAAAATGAACAAAAAGGAAAAACATATGTTAAAAACAACTCACCAAATGACTCTTTGTTGCATAGTATGTAGTAAGAGTGCATGTGAAAATACACTGAAAAATGATGCCAGGATCTGGGATAGGCGCCACAGGAATTATAACATCTCCATCCACTAAGCCATCATCATTTTCAATTATTTCTGGTTCTATTTCTGCACCATCAACGACATTATCAGCAGCAACAACATCAGGCACTTCTTGACCTCCTTCTACATCGAGTTGTTGACGAATTGTTAGATCCGTTGTTGCAACAACTCCACTACTTTGGGCAGAAATATACCCATCGCACTCTATATGATCAAGCAAGGAACTTTCTGAAGAAAGGCTTTGTCGAAGATTACTATAAAATTCATCATCATCATCATCTGATTTGTAAATATCTCTAAGAGGAGCGCCAGGTACATAAAGTTCCTTGCCTTCACTATTGAAAATATACATGTTAAAAACACAATCCTCAATCAAATGCATCCATATAGTGCAAGTTCCTCGCAGATAATAATCTTTTCTCAACTGCTTCCATCCATGGGTTAATCTAGGTCTAACAACACTCATGTTAAACTTAACGACGTTGGTACATCCCCATCATCAATCAATAACCAATTCTCTTTTAATTCATCCTTAAACTGCCTGACAAACTCCAGCATCACTTCGCCTTCATCCTGGGAATGAAAAAAAAAGGATTATAAAGGGATGAAAATAAAAAATCAGAATAAAAAAAAATTCAAAAGATGTAACTCGTGCCTCATCCTCACGGCTAACAACAGGCAGAAAGAATTTATAAAACGGGGGAGGAGAATGTTTGGTCTTGGGCATTGAGATTGAGATAAAGGAATAACTGAAGGTGAAGCAGAACTATGGAGTACTTAAAAGAGAGAAAAGGGATTAACACAAATGGGGCAGATAGAGAAATCGATTCAACCATGATAATGAATTTATAGTCTCACGTTAGAATGTGGGAGGTCAAGAAAATATTCAAAACGTAAAAATGTATGAAATAAATTACACTTGGAAATCTGCACACAGAATTATAATCACACATATGGAGATTAACAGTCTCTATCATTTAAATATATTTACTATAACAACCTAGTCTAAATCATGGAAAGAGATAGATATTTTGGGGAAGAAAAAACATTTATACAATAGGAATAGATATCATCATTTATAATTATAACCATAAATTATCACACTTTCCTAGAGAATTCAGTAATTTACCAAAAGAAATAACTCCAACTCGAAAATTAGATATATAATGAAGAGTATAAGATGGGTATTCAGCATAGAGTATAGGAAATGAAGAAAATATAAAAACTTACAAATTATTTAAAATAATAACGATAAAAAAAAACCAAAAACAGAAATCAATTATTTGATATGTAGTGATAAATTTTTTTGAAATCCAAAATAAATAACCTCTCAATGAAATACGGATAACATTGAGTTGAACATATATCAATGATTATTGAAGGAATGAAATATTGCAAAATTTAATGTGCATTTAAATTCCACTTAACCTTTAAAACAAAAAATACACTTAAAAATAAAATATACTAAAAGAGTTTAAAACATGCCTCTACGTGGACCCCATATATTCATCATCTATTAAAAATTGAAAAATCATTGCAAGATATCGAACAAAAAAAAAATTAGAAAATAAAGAATTTGAAAAAACTGAGTTATCAATTTAAAGATATTTCTGGGAAAAAGATTATATGCTCAATTGTTATATCCATTAGTTTGTTATACGAATAACAATAAATATAAAATCCTCTATCAAATACAACACTTATCATCTGGCAACCCATAATAAACACAATGGGGGATCCTTATAGTCAGTTCTGTTAAAAATCATAATGAAGGAGGATTTCTTAAATATCCCACACTCTGGAGGGGTGTTTGTATTCTTGACAATTTCTCTAATATGAATTGTTAATTAAAAAAAGGATAATCTAGGATAATATATAAAGGGAATAGGGCGTTTTCCCTTCCAAAACATCTATATATATTTTAAATTTTAAACAATAGTCAGAAACAGGGCTATAGGTGATAGGCATGGATTTAAATTTTATGAAAAAATCATAAATCACTTAAATAGTAAAAAATTATAAATCACTTAAATAGTTAAAACAAAAAACAATAATTTTAAAGGTTTAACAGATCCATAAGGAGTAGTATATATTGGAAGTTGTTGTTGAGAAAATTATAATAAGATTTAATGTTATATCCATTAGATTGTTATAGGAATTACATTAACCTTAGAAGTTTCTATCAAATTTCCCCTACTCATATGCCATACAATGGAAAACATAGCCACCCAATTTAATACACGTTTTTTTTAATCCTATCCCTTTTTTCTTAATAAATATCCAACCTTATTATTTAATCCATTTGTTAAATTAATCCTTATTGAAAAAGATACTTTTAGAAGCACGTTATACAACATTTTTTCATGAATTGCACGCTTCAATTATCTATATATATAATTTAAACAATAATAAAAACCACATATTTGAATCTAGGAGTGAAAGGGGATTGAAGATTGGAATAAAATTGTAAAAAATATGAAAAGATTAAAACTACTTCTTCATTCCATGAGAAGCAACATTACACATAATGCAAACATTCCTTGCAATTCTTCAACGTTAGAAGCACATAGATATGATACTTGATCAACACATCGATACAAACAACCCCATATTGAGAACACTCCAAAGTCTGATAACATAAACACAAATGTCAAGCCTAATTAGAAAAAAGGACTACGTCCTGACAATATAAACAATGCGGTTGACAGCATTGGTGAAACGGAATCGGAGCCTATCACTTGCACCTATGTCGTTATAATCGCAAAAACTACTCCATCCATGTCCCATCCTTGCATTTCCGGAATTTGGGCGAAGGCTCATGTGAAATTCTCCTGGATATAGGTTAGGACCAACAAAATACCACTTATCAACCCCGGCTTGTCTGATATATGTAGCAGCATTTTCGGGGACAGGCTGCATTTAAAAAAAAAATATAGAATATGTATGAGATCAGAGGGAAGCTTTAGTATGAAACAAAGATGAAAAAACTATCTTTGGTAGATTACGAAATTCATATATCAACAAACAGTAAAAAAAAAAGAACTCACAACTTGATTTAATGAGAACCACTCGTGAGTGATCTGGGTATCAAATTCAAATTCATAGGTAGATTCCTGAACCACAGTTTGCTCAGGAACATCAAGATTCATTTCACCCACTTGAAACGAAAGTTGATCATCATCTGATAAAAAAATAGGTTCAGAAATTTCAGGAGGAGAAGTTGAAGGATTTCCCTGATACAAAGGAGGGCCTTGAGAGGACTGTCCAGCAAACCTAAAGTCAGGATAAAAGTCGAGAACACCAAGAGAATCAGTCTCATGATCCACGCTCCAGTCGATAGGAGGAGGACCTCCAGGCACTTGTATTTCCTTGTGGCTTGAATCACGAACATCAATTTTGAAGATTGAATCATCAACCTCATGGAACCAAATTGTGCAATTCCCCTCCAAGTTGTAGTATTGCCTCAATTCATACCAACCTGTTGTTAGGCGAGGCCTTTGCTCATTCATGTTAAAGCCAACAGTATGTTGCTTCATTGCATCATCAATTAGAACCCATTGTGGCTTTAGCTTGTTGATATTTTTCCTCACGTAAGCAGGACTCAGTTCACCCTCCCTCTGTAAAAAGGCAAAATTAATAAGAGGAAGAGAATGGAAGAAAATGAGGAACATGGAAAGGATTTAGCAAACTTTGATTTACCTCTAAATAGCAACTTCTAACAGGAAAGAAACTCTTGTAAAAGAGGCGTGGATGGTTAACTGGATCCATAGCAAAATTTGGAAACAAAAAAGACTTTGAGAAATATGGAGAAGTTGTCATTGGAACGTATGAAGTAGAGAAGTTTATATAGAAGAGAAAGAACCAAATGGCATGGTGGTTGAGTTTCCATGCAAAATGTGGAGGTTACACGTGTGTTAACCTATTGCACCCTTTCAAAAGAATATGATTGGGAATATGAATTTTGGCATTCAATCCACATTCAATGAGCAATGATTAGATTCAAGAACAAAACATCAGTTCACATATGAAAGGTTGGTGTAAAGGAAGGATTCTTTTGGTCTTCACGTGGCTACATACTTTTTTTTTGCTATCAATAGTTTTGGGAATGAGGAACTATAAGGCACTACCCAATTTAAAGAAGAAATTGGAAGTCATTAAAAAAAATTATAAACGGTTTTGGGAATCCAAAAGGATGAATAAGAAGATAGAAAGAAGTGGGTTATAATAAGGGACAACAATTTTCAAAAATAATTATTGGAACTAAACAAAATTAAAAAAATTAATTTTATTTTTCTTCATAGGGTATTATAACCTAGAATCTATTCATATTTATAGAAAATATAAATATATTAACTTCCAAACAAATAAATGTTATAAAATTAACAAAAATCTGTTATGAATGGGAGATAATTCACGTTAAGGAAGGAGGGGGAATAAGTTATTAACTAATCATATATTGGTGATAGATGAATCATTTTAAATTGGGGGTATATTTAAAATGAATTAAATATAAAATTCTATTTTTTTTTGTTACTTCTGAAAACAGGATATAAAAATCTATATACTAACAAACAGGTTTTGTGTAACATGAAAAAAAAAATGGATACCATCTAAGTAGATCAAACCCTTATTTTTAAAAGGGATACGTATATGTTATATTTTCAAAAAAATATGTATGCTAATTTTAAAATAAGGGATATTTCCAAAAAGATAGAAACAAATTAAGGAAGGAGGGGGGACTTAAGAAAAATAAATTTTATAATCGGAAATTAGGGAATTATATATAATGAAATACAAAAATTAGAGTTAAATAATATTAAACACTGTTATTACTTAGAAATTTTGACCAATAAAAAAAGAGAAATCTATTAACTCAAATTCGTATTTTGGGTTGTTGAGTTGTTATAGAAACTCAAAGTATTAAAATAATCCAATTTATCTTACATATGAATTCAATATCTCATAAACGAATTTCAATATTTCTAACTGAAATTGATATAAAGTAAAATTATGTGCGTGATATCCAATTTTGAAAAAAATATTATTAAGTTGATAACATTCATGTGGAAGGAAGAAACAACATCCAATCTTTATTTGATTTGATAATTCTTTAACAATTAAAAATAGCATTTGTCCTCACTGATCACACAACGTTAGTTTTTATTGAAACATAGCTTCAAATTATGATTTAAATTGATAATATCCTTAGCTGTTTGACAATATCAAAAGTAGATATTTTTTGCAATAATTTCATCGTTATACACAAAAAAAAAATAACTCGTATGAAAAATACTAATGAAAGGTAAATATAACAAATGCTAATTAATAGATCAACTTATGGAAAAAGGGAACATTGCATAAGATAAACGGTGTATCCGATCATCGGATGAAAAAGTCAAGTACATCCCTTAGAGGGCAAAATTGAAAGGATCTTCAAAATGACAAACTACAAAATCATAATGAAAATTCGCATAACACCATCAATGGCTCATAGAGCCAACAAAAAACATCAAAAAAACAAAACACTTTTGAATAGACATAAACTCTCTCAAATTTTCTCTTTCTTGACCATCTTCAGAGGCTTCTTGTTGTCAGAAATAGGATTTGCTTCAGGGCTAGGACGTTTAGCAGGAGGAGAATCATTGCTTTCCACATGAAGAGGTTTCTCAGAATTCACATTGTATGGTAGGGAAGCTTTGATGATACCCTCCGTTTCAACATTAAGAGCTTTGTCCTGCAGTAAAAAAAAAACAAAAATTGGATAAGACACTTATATAATATTAAAGGGTGTAACTAAAATCTTAATAAATTTCTCACATGAGATAACACAAACCTGAACATTCTTTTTAGAAGAAGCAGAAACGTTCTTTTTAGAAGCCACTGATTTCATTTTTTGTGGGACTTTGACCTCCTTATCATGAGCCTTCATTGGTGTAATATTAAACGTTAGAAGAAAGACAATATAATAAAAAATTAATAAGATTTAGATCCAACTCAAGAAACTAAAATTAGTAAAGGAAATTTCAGGACCAGATCATCGTGCTTAGTTGCTGAAAGCTCGGGATTTTCTAGGGGGGATGATCCATTAACACCACTAACTAATTTAGAAGAGGCTTCAATAGCAGCAGGTTCATTGATCAAGTTATATGGATAGCAGGCTGTAGAAGAACCACCGGGAGCACCATTCGAAGCCTTACAAACATCAAGACACTGTAATGGGAGAAGACAACACTATATTATATTAAGCAAATGTTCAAAAAATGCATTCAGAGTAAAACCAAATACGATTCTAACATCTTTTTTAGGTAGAATTTCTGCCTTTCCCTTGTTGGATTTCTTTTGGGTTTCGAACTGCATTTTCAGTTCAGAAACAGGAGCCAACACTATAGAACCTTCTCGACAACCTCTACTTTTATCAGCAACAGGAGAATTGTTTGAAGAAAGCCCACCAGCAACATTAAAATCTTCATTAAGATCCTAATTTCATAAAAAAAGAAAATTAGAAAAAAGATCACAATAATGAAAGAAACAAAATCATAAAATCAGGTAAGATGTACAAAACCTTAGCAAAACTTGAAGAAGATCCTTGGCCAACACTCCCTGAGCTAGGAGTTGTTAAAAGCATATAGGGAGGAGAGCTTTCTAAGTGGGGATTTGCGTTCTTAAATTGGGAAATGACTTCAGGATCAGAACAAATTCTCTTCACCTTATAAGATGGCTCAAACCATGTGTTGGAACTATTGTCAACTTCAATCTTGAATAAAAATGACTTATCAATCAAACTCATAATCTCCGACGGAACCTGAGAATCGCTAGGGTCCTGGAATTGAAAATATAATTTAGTTAGAGAAAAAATAACACAAATTTAATTGAAAAGTAGTGGATTTAGGTATATATGAAATAACCTTATGGCATTTTTCAACCAATTCAGAACATGGCTTATTAAGAAGATTGTTGGCCTCTTGATCAAATAAAACAAAGGTTGTCGAATCTTTAGCATCCATAACCCTCAAACGAATTTTGTATTTAGGAATTGCAGTAACAACATGGCGAACACAGGCTTCACAAAAGTACATGTCCTCAGCTGGGTACACCTTTTTGTTACACTTGCAAGCAGGGTAATACCAACTGTTGTCATCAGGAATGAATTTAATAGTGGCAAACACAACACAAACAGATTTCTGATGAAAAGAAATTAGAAAAAGTTAGGGAAATGGAAAAAACATTATAAAAAAAAACAAACCAATAAATAAAAACAAAATAAAATAAACAAACCTCAGCCAAATCTTTAATCTGCTCAATGGTTTTCCCTTCATTTTGTTTTAGAAAATCCTCTGCTGGAGATAGTTTTGCCGAATCCTGAAGCTGGCAAATGACTTTAGCAGCAGGGCATTAGTCTCCAAAAAACCTTTCTCGAATTGGACCAGCTTCATCAATAGCACGATTAAAAAGAATTTGGGTTGCCCCATACACGTTTTGAATGCTAGGCCTCCCTGTGAATTACAAAAAAAGGAAGTTAGAATCTAAGGACGCCATTACGAATTTAATTAAGGAGAATGATTACAAAAGAACAAAAAACAAAAAACAAAAAAAACCTTTAAACGGTTTTATCTTCGCAAATTGGACAACAACTACAGCGTTCGTCATATCCCCAGAAGCCAATTGCCCAACAATTTCATCCACATATTTTCCAAAAAAAGCTGCCTCGACACGAACTCTAATCAAAAGAGAAAAACTCAAATCAATAAACGCCACATAAGATAATTGAATCAAAATTATGGTACAAATTTACACATACCCTTCCTGTTCAATTTCTAGTGTGATCCTCTTTTGCACTTTACCATGCTTCTCAAACTCCTGCTCACCAGAGGAGCCAGTCAAGATACCTATGACATCTGGAAAAAATAAAACTTTTAGAGGACCATAACAACGTTATATAATGTAAAAGAAAAACAAAATAAAACATAATAACAACAAAATCACAACGATTCTACAAATAAATATATTAACAGAAAAAACAAAAATTGAAATAACAAAAAAATAACGTATAAAGATAACAAAAAAGAGCAACAATCAAATTAAGGGGAGAATAATTTATAGATTGAAAGACAGAATGAATAAAAAAATAAACAGATAAAATCTACCTATGAGGAAGGATGTGTCAGGATCCTTGAAGACAACATCAGATAGAGGCATGAAGGTAAAAGGTTTTCCTGTGATGGGGGTGTTAACCATAAGCCTAACACTGGTATGCATTTGAAATTACCTTGTATGGATGAGAGGTCGTCCTGAAATCACCGCCGTTCTCACAAACACCAAAAAATGATATCTGGTATACACAGCCCTCAAACAACTGATTCTTGAATCGGTAGACTAAAGTACGCCGGATTGAAGCATGTATTTTGCAGCCCTACATAAAAACAAAAAAGGACGTTAAAAAATATTCTCAAAACATAAACCCATAAACATTGAGGAATATAGGGTAAAAATGAAACCTTGGAGTCCATCAAAACCATCTCCAACGATGAAGGGAGCTTAGATCCAGAGTAGCTAGGAGTAAACCACAACCTTACAACCTTCACAACAATGGCCCAAGTTTCTTTGGAAGCATCAATCTTGGACACATCATCAACTCTGAGAGACATCTTAAGAGGGAATGAAGAACAAATTATGAAGAGGAAAAACACTTAATTCAGAAGGGATTGTGGATGAGGGCATCACAACACAACTACTTATATAGAAGACTCTACATGGGTTGAAACCTTTGAATTTTCATTTCAAAATAAGAATTGGAAACAACAAAATGAGGGGGGATGAACAAACAATTATTGGGCACATATAGAGAAAATCAAAACACAAAGTCCCAATATTCATTAAAGGGGCGTGAACAAAAAATCAAGGAATGGAGAATGGAATGTTGAGCCAATAAATGGAAGATGATGAATTTGATATATATTGGGTTAATAAGGAATTCTCATTCTGTGTATAAACGTGAAGACATAATGGGTGAAAGAGAATAAAAGAAAGGAGATAAAATAGATGAATTTAAAATTAAATATTTTTTATTTTAATTACTTAGTGGGCGGTTTTATATAATACATAGGGAATGTAGAAATACAAATAAAGGAGGTTGAATAATTAAATCATTTTCGAATCTAAATGAAAAAGGACCGGATTCATAAAAGGGAGGATAAAGAGAGATAAAATCAATGAAGATTAATGTTAATTGTACATTGAAATTTGACCAACAATAAACACTCAATGATTCTATGCTTATGCCAAGATAATGGGGGAGACCAACTTAATGGAGATAGTGGAAGAAGAAGGAAAATGAAGGTTGGAGGAATAAAAATGAATATAATATTCATGGAGGGACACGTGTCACGTTGAGATGCAAAGGGGAGGGAATAAAATATTGCAAAATATTCAGGAGCTGAGGTTTTTGATAATGACATGCTTGGAGTGTTACTGCTTTAATATATAT